>NC_140592.1:784642399-784689899 GCF_964204655.1 Triturus cristatus
TGGGCGCGCGGTGCGCGAAGCGCACCGCGTGCTCACTGTGCGCGCACGGTGCGCGAAGCGCACCGTGCGCGCATGGAACGAACTGCGTTAAGTGGGCGCGCACGCCACGAATGGTGTAAAGTAACCTAGCATTTAAAAAACCGTACAAATTCACTGAAAAAACCATAGGTTTCACACACGTTATAGTTAGGAATTAGCATTTAAAAAACCTTGCAAATTCACTGAAAAAACCATAGGTTTCACACATGTTATAGTTAGCGGAAATTTACTGATAAAAAACCAATGAAATTCCCCCCGTTATAGTTAGTGCAGGCAACTATAACTCACGCGACCACAATCTTCTGCTGATGACATATGTGTCTTTATGAAAAAAAAATATTTGTAATATATGTATAGCTAAAAATTTATGGAAGAAGACATGGGCAAATAAGTGTCTAAATACAGTATTAGCATCAGCAGAGGATTGCGGTCGCGTGAGTTATAGTTGCCTGCACTAACTATAACGGGGGAATTTCATTGGTTTTTTATCAGTAAAATTTCCGCTAACTATAACATGTGTGAAACCTATGGTTTTTTCAGTGAATATATATATATATATCTTACCTACTGGCGGTCGCCAGTAGGTAGTTATAGTTAGGACCTATTATCCATTGTACAATCGTAACATTCTATTCCCAATAACTTTGGCGCCAGTTGACAAATCTTCGCGATAGTTTCAAAACTAATGGCCTGTTCCGGTCAGCTCCTATCCTGAAAGTTTGGGGGTGATTTGTCAAGCGGGGGCCGAGAAAAAAGGGGGTCCCAAAACGCATTTTCCCCATGTTATTTCCCATAGGAAATTTTAGACACGGCTACAGCTCGAACTGCTGAACGGAATTACACCAAAGTTTGCAAAACGGTAGCCCTTGGTTCAGAAAGTGCCCTTTTTTTAAATGGTGTAAATCCGTTCAGTAGTTCCTGAGAAATTCAAAAAATAGATGTCAAAAAATAATTTTCCCATAGGAAACTTTAAAAACGGTTATAGTGAAAACTGCTGAACGGAATTACACCAAATTTGGCATAAAGGTACTGCTTGGCTCAGAAAGCGAGCTTTTTAAAAATGGTGTAAATACGTTCAGTAGTTTTTGAGAAATTAAGAAATAAAGATAGTGATATCTAGAGGCACGGAGGATTCGCGCACCCTCCCGATCACGAGCTTCATGCTAATTGGCTGTCAACACTCCAAACCAGGAAGTGTTGGCAGCCATCTTGTGCCTCGGTAGAATCGAGGCACAAGAAAAGAGAAAAACAAACGTGCAAAACACGAAAAGGGGGCAGGTTAGAAACACCCTGACCCCCTAGGTCTGCTCAGGGGGTCACACAAGGACCCCCAGGGCAACAACATTTCTTTTTTTTTTTTTAAATCGCGGGTTTGCGCGGAGGAAACCTGCTCTCTCTTCCAAAAACCAAAGCCGATTGCTTCTCCACACAGGGAGCTGCATCCTAGCAGCTCCCCATGTGGAAAAGCAATGCCGGCTCCCGCAGGACGCGGGGAGCCGGTGGGACCGTGGGGGGATTGGGGACCCCCCCACAGTCCCCAACGGAGAAGAGGAATTAATTCTCCAACTTAAAACGCGCCACAGGGCGTGTTTGCAGACATGTCACCTCAGGCCCTGCCCCCTTCCTTCACCATTGTGCAAACTCGCCCCCTGGCGAGTTGTAAGTTGGGGAATTAATTCCCCTTGAATACAGAGGGTCCCTGGGGGCCAACTAGCCTATCAGGTACCACCAGTATGCGCCAGGGAGCTGCGTTGCAGAGATGTGTTCAGAGGCCACGCCCCTTTTTACACCTCTCTGCAACACAGCTCTGTGGCGCTTACTGGAGATACCTGGTGAGCTAGTTGGATCCCAGGGACCATCAGGATTCAAGGGGACTTTATCCCCCAACTCAAAACGCGCAACGGGGTGCGTTTTTGCTCAGTGGTGAAGGGAGGGAGTGGGGCCTGAGGTGACATGTATGCAAACACACCCTGTGGCACGTTTTAAGTTGGGGAATTAATTCCTCTTAAATCCTGAGGGTCCCTTGGGGCCAACTAGCCCACCACCTACCTCCAGTAAGCGCCACTGCGCTGCATTGCAGAGAGGTGGCCCAGGCCCTGCCCCTTTTTGCAACACTCTGGAACATAGCTCTGTGGCACTTACTGGAGGTACCTAGGGGCTAGTTGGACCCTAGGGACCCTCAGGAATCAAGGGGTCTTAATCTACCAACTTAAAGCGGCCACAGGGCGTGTTTACACAGTGGTGAAGCGAGGGGACGGGGCCTGAGGTGACGTGTGCAAACATGTCCTGTGGCGCGTTTTCAGTTGGGGAAATAATTCCCCTTCAATCCTGAGGGCCCCTGGGGTCCAACTAGCCCACCAGGTGCTTCCAGTAAGCACCACTGCGCTGCGTTGCAGAGAGGTCCTCCAGGCCGTGCCCCTTTTTACAACTCCCTACAACGCAGCTCTGTGACGCTTACTAGAGGTACCTAGTGGGCTAGTTGGACCCTAGGGACCCTCAGGATTCAAGGGGACTTAATCTCCCAACTTTAAACGGCCACAGGGCGTGTTTACACAGTGGTGAAGGGAGGGGATGGGGCCTGAGGTTACGTGTGCAAACACGTCCTGTGGCACGTTTTCAGTTGGGGAAATAATTCTCCTTCAATTCTGAGGGCCCCTGGGGGCCAACTAGCCCACCAGGTGCTTCCAGTAAGCACCACTGCACTGCGTTGCAGAGAGGTGGTCCGAGGCCATGCCCCATTTTACACCTCTCTGCAATGCAACTCTGTGGCACTTACTGGACATACCTGGTGGGTTAGTTGGCCCCCAGTGACCCTCAGGATTCAAGGGGACTTTATCCCCCAACTTAAAACGCCCACAGGGCGTGTTTGCACACATGTCACCTCAAGCCCCCCACTCCCTTCACCAGTGTGTAAATGCACCCCGTGGCGTGTTTTAAGAGGTAGTTTTAATCCCCCTGCCCTATTATGTACTAGGGGCTTACAGAGGAGGTTATGCTAATCACAGGGGTACCCCAATGCATAGTGTTCCCTAGTGTATGTAGGTGTTTTCACTGTATTCTAAGTGTCTTTTAGCATACCACTGGCTTTAGGCCTGGTTAGTCAGAGTCAGTTAACACCAGTACTGGTCTGAAAAAGTTGTGAGCACAGGATGATTTTGTAACAAGGCCTCTTTCTGGTCCTCTGTTGGTTCTTTCTGCACATCTTGCTTCTTCCTGCACTTTTCTTTGTCTTTGAGGACTTCTGTTGCTTCTTTCTGCATTTTTTTTTCTTTCTGTGCGTTGTTTCTTCTTTCATCACATGTCCTACCTCTGTGGGCATAGTTAGAAACTAGCATTTAAAAAAACCTTTGAAAATCACTGAAAAAACCATAGGTTTCAGGGGAGTTATAGTTAGGAATTAGCATTTAAAAAGCCTTAGAAATTCACTGAAAAAACCATAGGTTTTAGGGAAAGTTATAGTTAGTTGGACATTGCACTCGTACAAAACCCGTGAAATTCCCCCGTTATAGTTAGTTCAGCTAACTATAACTCGCGTCCCTGCAATGCACTGCTGATGACGTCACATATTACATCACTCATGACATGTTCAGTGACATCACTGATGACATCTCAAATGACATCACTGATGACATCATCCATGTGATAATTTGATGCATCTTCTCACACTCTAATATAACCTTTGATACACCCACTCTAAATTATAAACTGACATTCTAAAAACCGTAGACACTCCCAACACCAATAACTACATACCCACTCACTGATTCTTAGGTTTTCACACACATCCACTCCCTCACTCGTACAGTCAGTCATACTTATGGTCACTCTGTACAGGACTATCATATGCACTCATACACCTATATAGAAACTCACACACCGCCACTCATCCATAGAGGTACTCACACACCTAGTCAGTCATGCAAATAATTAATCACACTGTCATTTACTCACCTATATAGTTATACACACACCAGCTCACTTACACATACAAATACTAGCACATTCTTACGCGTTTTTACAATCACTGATACAAGCACACACTCATCCATACAGCCACTCTCACAATCACACTCTCTCAGCCATTGTATACTCCAACACACATATATACTGCCTTTCACATATGTAGTTACTCCCACATGTACCACTGAGATATACATTCACTCACTAACACACCCAAACACACACTCACCAACCCATACAGTCCATCACAGATGCACTCTCGAAACCATGCACCCAGTGAATCACCCACTCACACATCTATGCACAGTCACACACACCCCACCCATACAAACACACAGGAACCCATACAGATACTCAGACAAGCAATCAATAACTCATATAGACACTCATGTAGCCATTTGCAAACCCACGCAGCCGCTTAAACACCAACAGACAGACGGATACAGATATTCACACAGTTTAGTCACTAACCCATGCATTCAGTAAGATACGTTTAATCAGAGTCAGTCACGCACCTACTAAATCATCCATTCAGACACTTATACACCCACTCATTCTTCAATACACCTTTCCCTATATATATTAAACATATTTAAACTTTACAGAAACACACAGTCACTGGATGATGTCATCAGCGATGTCATCAGTGATGTCATTTGAGATGTCATCAATGATGTCATCAGTGATGTCACTGACCATGTTTAGAGTGATGTAATATGTGACGTCATCAGCAGTGCATTGCGGGGACGTGAGTTATAGTTAGCTGAACTAACTATAACGGGGGAATTTCACAGGTTTTGTACAAGTGCAATGTCCATCTAATTATAACTTTCCCTAAAACCTATGGTTTTTTCAGTGAATTTCTAAGGTTTTTTAAATGCTAATTCCTAACTATAACACCCCTGAAAACTATGGTTTTTTCAGTGAATATATTTATATATATATATAACAAAAACAATTATGCGTTTTAGCTTTGGATGCTCAAATGATAGGGGGGCGAAGATCTGGTCTGCTGAACAGGCAATTGCTTTGCTTTATTTTTAAATGCTTATTGGCTATTTGCATTTAACGCATGTTAGACTTCTATGTACAACCATGAGAGTTGTGTTTTCTTTTAGATTAGTATGATCCACCGGTCAGTGAGGAAACACGTCAGCTGAGTTTCCATCTATGAATGAATAACAAGGGCTGAGTTTACATCCATGAATAAATAACAATAGCAAATGTAAACAAAGTAATGAGCCCATCATGGCATAAAAGTAAAGAAAATAATATATACTCTATTTCAAAACTCTGGAATGCAAGACCTATCTCAGAGAGTAGCCACATGGCTTCAATCTTAACATCTAAGAGCACTGGATAGGAGGGTAATACACATGAGCAACTCTAAACCACAAGATCCTCCACCCAACAACCACCACTGGCAATTCCAGCGTTCTCACAACTCACAACTATAGAACCTTACATGTTAAACTGTGACCTCCCTAGACAAAACTAAGTTTTTGCTGGTTTTAGGACTCTGGGCACTTTACCGCAACTGACCATTGGTAAAGTGCATGTGCTAAAATGTGTCTATAATGTAATCTAGCATGTGTCAAATGTATAAAATGTGTCTAGCATGTGTTTAAAATGTAATGGCATTTGTTTTCCCCATGATTGGCATATTTGATTTACTGATAAGTCCCTAGTACAGTGCACTACATGTTCCCAGAGCCTGGAAATCAAATGCTACTTGGGAGCCTGCCACACTGAATGTGCCACCCAGATGGGTAGCTCTTCAAACATGTCTCAAGCCTGTCACTGCAGAGCCGGTGTGTGCAGTTTTAACTACCATGTCGACCAGAGAAGTTCACCTACTTGCCAAGTCCAAACCTTCCATTTTATTACATATAAGGCACCCCTAAGGTAGGCCCTAGGCAGCCCCATGGGCAGGATGCAGTGTATCTAAAAGGCAGGACATGTGCTTTTAAGTTTTACATGCCAGGTAGTGAAAAATTGTTAATTTTGTTTTTCACTACAGCAAGGCCTATCACTCCCATAGGTTAGCATTGGAGCTGCCTTGTAACACTTACAAGTGTATCTTCCAATTGGGAGGTGATAGAAAATTGGAGTTTGGTGTCTCTGGACTCAACATTTAAAAACACATCCTTTAATGAAGTTGGGTTTTAAATTGCAGGTCTGAAAGTTATTTTTTTTTACTTTAACCATTCTGTGCCTCTGCCTGTCCCTAGAATACACGTCTGGTTTGAATGACAGTTGGGCTTTGTGAATTCACTCTAGATAGTCACACACAAAGGAATCTGACGTGTGCCCTGCACATCCTGAAGGCCTATCACCAGGCTGATGGGTCTTCCTGAGCTAGAGTGGTGGAAGGAGTAGACACTTGCATCTTAATAGGACTGTGTCCTTCCCCACACAAAGAGCTGCATACCCCCCTGTAGTGTGTCTGGAGCCAGGGCCTGGAAGGGCAGCATCTTGTGCACTACAAAGACCTTTCTTTAAAGTCTCCCTACTTGAAAGGATAAAATTGGTATAAGTACTGGACCTCTGACACCATATGCTCAGAACACTTCTGGACTGAGGACATTCTGCCAGGAAGAAGAGCTGTTGTACTGCCAGGAGGGAGTGCCACTTTGTGTCTTGTTTAGCTGTGTTGGGCTGCTGTCTGCTTCTTCTTGCCTGGGGCAAGAGGACTGGACTTTCAGGCACATGCATCAAGAAAAGCTTTTGCGAGTCCTTAATTGCGATTATTAAGGAATCGCAATTAAGAACTCTCAAAAGCCTATGCATGTAGACTCGCAATTAAGGAATGGTTTCCCCTTCATTCCTATGGGCCTACAGACCCATAGGAATGATTGGGAAATTGCATGCGCAATTTGCGAATACCATTAGGTACTCCAAACTGCGCATGCAATTTAAAGGGTTCAAAGGTGTCAAAATGATACCCAGTTGCACCCCTGAAATTGTGATGTGCACCCATGTTGCTCACACACATGCCCCAAGGGCATGTGTGTGCGTGTAACCTGAAACCTTGAAAAATGCACTTCAGTGCATTTTTCAAGGTTTTTGAAAAAACAGACCAGAGTAATTTCTCTGTATTTGGCGGCTGCTAATAGCGAATTTGCTATTTCTAAGTGCTTCTAGCATTGCATTTAGGGAATCGCAAATTGCGATTCCTTAAATGCAATCGCAATTTAAGAAATTGCAATAAATTGCGAAATTGCGAGTGCCTAACACTTTAATGCATCACAAAAGGCCTTTTTGCGGGTGCAATCGGCTGATTTTTGCGAATCGCACCGTTTACGCTCGCAAAAACTTTTGATGCACGTGCCCCTTTGTTCTCTGCATCTTGCTTTCAAATTATCTCCAAGGGTTTGAGTTAAGCTTGCCTCCTGTTGGAAATCTCAGGACCATCAAAGACTTCACCTGCAGCACTTGGGATCCTTTGCTGAGAGTCCTACTCTGCCAAGTGGTGCCACATACAGTTCCTGGGCCCTTGGAAGTCAGTTGGCTGTGCTAAAAGAGAAGAAACCAGCACCTCGACTTTAAGTATGACTTCGGAACCGACGTCGCAATTCAACACTGTGCCACTGCCTGCACCGGAGCCATAGTCCCCGCTCAACGCAACAACCATGTCTTGCAATGCAGGCCCCAATGCCACCACAGTGTCTCCAATGATCTGCCACAGCGTTAGTCTCGAGCACCGCATCACAGAAGTCTGTGATGCCCACAGCAGTGGCTCCTCCGCTAAGGAGGAGGAGCACCACCCCACTGCTCTTTGAACAGTGCAAAGAAGGAAAAATAAAATGATAATAACGCAATGTTATTATCATTTTATTTTTCTGTACTGAGGAAGTTTTATGGGGCGGGCCAGGTTGGGCTGTTATCATAGTCAACAGGTGGAGGAGTGGTGGGCAGGTAAGTGCGCATCAGGGTTTGGACAGCTGTCTTTGGCCGGCCAAACAATCATGCACACTTAGCATGTTCTCCACCCAGCAGTATTGCACAGCCTGGATGGAGAACATGCACAGGCTCCCAGTCCTCCTCTGAGGGCTGAACCACGATGCTCAGACCAATCATGACTCTGCTGTCATGCTTGTGACAGCAGCATTGTGATTGACTAGGGGAGTCTGTGAGCCTGGGTGCTTCCGGGAGCCAAGAACCGAGGAAGAATGGAGGAGAGGTGGTGGCTGGCTTTTGGCAAGTAAGTCTTCTTTTCTTTTTTTTCTAGCCCTCCGCCTCCGTTCACTAGCAGCCACCAATGGATGCCAAGCTCCGCCGCAGCACTTGTGACCCTGTGGTGTGACATCGACACTGCAAAGTTGATGACTCGCGGCTTGACCCTCGACTCTTCATCGACCCAGCACCGCCAGCGGAACCGATGCCTTGCCGCCAACGCCACATCACCTCCCCTGCTCCTGGAACGTCCCCGGGTGTCAGCAGCTCAACAACTCTGCACTACCTCCAGGATCCAACACCTCACTGGCTTCAGTGAAGCCTCACCTCCATTTTGCAACGCACCATAACAAGTGCAAACGCGCCAACGACCTGCATAGCAGTAAGAACCGACGCTGCACCGGGGCCTTTCAACGTCTTTGTTTGTCAACTTTTCCAAGGTACTGTAACCGGGGTCTGTACAACTCTGTAGCCGGCCTGAGCTCCATCACGGTTGGTCCAAACGTGTGGATGCAACTCCGTAAAGCACGTTGAGAGAGCCCGACCTTAGCTAATGTGTTTCTAAGCACTATAACTGTATTTAATATGCAAAATTCACATCTTGACTTGTGTATGTTCGATTTTTATTGTTTGGTCTTGTTTTTCTCAGATAAATATTGGTTCTTTTTCTAAACTGTTGTGGATTACTTCTGTGGTGTGTTCGCTGTGTTACTCTGTGTGTGTGTGTGTGTGTGTGTGTGTGCGTGTGCATGTGTATGTGTGTACAAATACTTTACACATAACCTGACTGCTCTGAGCCAAGACATACCGGAGGGTGGGCACAAACGTAGTGTGTACTTCAATTACCCTGACTAGAGTGTGTGCCTCTACTTGGTAAGGGTGCAATACACTGCCAACTAGAGATCCCACTTCTAACAATGCAGTAAAAAGAGAAACAGCAAGTACTGAAATTATATTAATAAATACTACCCAACCCTACATTTGAGGGAGCCGAATTTTCTGATCCATTATGCAACATCTAACAAGGCAATCTCTGATGCAATTGTGGTTTTCAAAAATGAGAGGTGCAGTTAGCTGAGTAATCCTTGGGCATCATTAACTGATTGTGTTCCTTGTTCTGATAGAGAGTGGGTAGTTTACAGACATGTAGCAAGGCCTCTGGTTGTGAATATTAAATTTGCATTTCTTTTAAATGTACCCTGTTTTCCAATTCCAATAATTGGTAGGAAAGATTCCTATGATTGTACTGATTTACAAATCCTATATATAAGCACTGAAAATAACAGATAATAATGGAAGTTATCCTTCTCTCTGGTTGGTGAATTTAATTTTTAGGTCAAACCTACCAGAGAGCACAGCAGTCTGGTTGAAAAAGAAATAATTTTGAGCTGACCAAGAACTTGCATTGGGCTTAAAGCCTACCAATTGCTTACCATGAGTTGGTTTTATTGCCATTCTCATTTGCTTGCTTCTTATTTGATGACTTGCTTTGCCTGTCATGTGTGTGTTCCTCTCTTGGTGCATAGCCTCTCTACTTGTGTCTTTCCAGTGCTCACTTTTAGGGAATTACTATTTTCTTTTTGCTTATATACTCCAATAGAGAGCATGTGTTTCTGTGTGTTTTCCAGTTGTCTCTCTTGCATTCTTCTCCGTCGTGCCCCATGTTGCTCTCTCGCATCAATGTGCTTGCCTCTTCCACTCTCCATGTTGCTTTCTCTCACACACATGCTTCTCTCCTCCCGCACTCATTGTTGTTCTTCTCCTCGTCCCCTATTCCATGTTGCTCTTCCTCGTGTGTTGCTTTTCCTCTACCACTCCCTGTTGCTTCACTCCCCCCAACTGCACTTCTGTGTCCTTCCACCCTGCATTCCTACTTTTTTAAACTTATTTTTTAAAACGTATTATACTTTAAAAAAGCGTTTCCTCACTACTTTTTATAAATGTATTTACTGGTCCATTTTGGATCAGTAAGTAAAACAAAAAGAAAGTGGCAGTTGCATAATTTTTGAAGCAAGGATTCATGGTCACACGGCATGCTTGTATAATGACACATGCCCACATATGTCATCACACATGCATGAGCAGACAAAATGATTGCACCTTCACTTTCCTCATTTGTGTTTGTGATGTACAGTGTACAGCATGAACAAAAGTCATTGGCAGAGCTAAATGCGCAACCTATTTGCTTTACCAATTTTCGTTAAGCTTTGTGAGCTTTTCAAAGTGACAAGAGCATGGTGTTTGGGGCACCTTAAGTGACCTTTGCAGCAGTGGTCTCAGCTGCTGGGTGTAGCTGCTCAGAACGATGGGGGGGAGGGACTCAAACCGCTTGGCCGACTTCTTTATCTTCTGTTCTAAAGCCCACTTCTAGTCTTACGGGTCTGGGGAGGGCTTCAGCCATCCATCATTTCCTGCTCTAGGATGTCCCACTCAAAGGAAAACCTGAATCAGTGATTTCAAATAGGTGTTATGTCTTGGGTAAAATATTACCTCATAGGTGCTATGTCTTGGGTAAAATATTAAAATAAATAAAATAATTGGGCAACGTTTGAATTATTTGGCTGCCTTTACTAGGTCAAAGTTTCCTGGTTTTGCTGAACTATGTTTGCATAGTAGAAACTTTGCATAGCTCTATAGTTACTTTCACTCTATCAGAATAATAGATTGGAAGTTGTAAGTGGGATGTGTGCATTTAAAATACAAGTGTAATATACATTACAGTTACCTGGCTATTCCTACCACCATCCTTACAAGCTTTAGCCCCAACCACAAGTAGGTCCCTTCAATGATGATGCAGGATTTGATTCAAGAACAAAGCCATAAACATTGTTGTACAGTTCATGGTAAGTCTAAAATTATTAAAGTACTCATGTTTAGGTACCGCTATCTCTCCTGAATGAGGCAGCAGTTTTAAGTAGATGGTCAAAGAAATCTACAGGTAGAGGTTGTTGCTTCCTTTTAATCCAGGTAGACTCAGATAAATAACTTAATGGGCATATATATTGTCAACATTCAATGGACTATTTTAAAATCAGAATGAACCAGTGTGTCTAGTTTGTTTTAAACAGTTGGTGTCACTTCTTACTTTTTTAAAGGCCATGAACTGAGAATCTCCCCCAAAGTCTACTAAGTTCAGCCAGCAGTCTTCAAGTACTGAGCCGGACATTGTTGAGATACTATTTTCAGAGCCCCAGGCCCTTTTTAGCTTAATTTCTATCAGAACGTTGTAATTCTATGCAGCAAATGCTCAATGTAAAAAAAAGGAAAAAGAGCTCTAGCAGGATAAATTAACTTAAGATTTAATTAAAATAACGTATTATTGGTTATCTATGCATTGAATCATTCAAACTTTAGTTTAAAATAATCTTTTTTTGGTATTATTTATAAAAAAAATATAATCAAGGCATCGTTGTAGTGCAGTCAAGGAAGCAACTGACAATGAAAATTCTACAATTTTGTGTGTGACTTTTTAGGGTTTCAACACCAACATTAAAACAAATGATCCCATACACAAAGGTTGTGTTAAGTTATCAAGAAACTGTTTGAAAACTGTAGATTTATACAATCATCACATATTCAAAAATGCAATCTTTGCTAGGTGAACATTATACAAGTAATGATGAACAAATCCATAGTTCAAGGGAAAGTGTTCCGTCACCAGGTAGGAATGACTAGACTTGCTAGTGAAATGTACAAATAAATTGATTATGGCCGGTTAAAGCAATTGTCTACAATACAGTTAGAACTTAAAACGCTTCAATCCACCGCCGTTATTACTGTGCGCGGGCCCGGGGGAAATCTTACCAAACTGAAGGGCATGCAAAATACGTAGCAACAAAAGACCAGGGCACCACTTATTGGGCTTGTTAGTATAGTCTGAAATCTGTTGCACCATGAGTCCCACCTTCCATGGTTATCTCGTGGTCTTCATCAATATCCTAGCATTTCTCCTTTTTCAATACAAGCACTTCACCACTGATTATAAGTGGTAAAAGTATGTAAAAAAAAAGAATACAAAACCATAGGGGAAAGGGGGATCTTTCCCTTACCCCCTAGTTCAGGTAGGAGGGGGTACAAAGGGTCCCACCTTTTAAGTCAAAAATAACAAGAACACATTTTGTTGCTGGGTTCTCGGACCCTGAGGCACATTCATGGACCCCTGCATGGCTCTAAAAGTCCACAAACCCTTTTTGGGATCAGTGAACCCCAGCAAGATAGTTTGCCCTTGTTCGACCTCCTGCAGAGTTTGCAGATCCATTACAGGATCTGCAGAACTAGTAGTTGATACAACATGTGCCCACAACCAGTGTGGGCTTGCAAAACCAAAATAGGGTCAGTGAACATAAAAGAAAATGAAAAAAAAGAGGACAGCCTCACTTGGATGCCCAAATGCCTTGGAGGACCTGGCTTGGCAGTTCGGGCTGGACTGTTCCCATGGGGCACAGGGTCAAGACTGATTTGCATATGGCTGGGTTCAAACTGAATGGCATGGTGAGCAAAAAAACGATGGATTTAGGCCCAGATCTCTGTACTGGGGTGAATGTATGACATTGTTCTGCATTCTGTCCATCAATTGTTGTTTTTGCAAATACCTTGCACAGCAGGGGTGGCCATCAACAAAGGGTTGGGCACAGGACTGGCCAGAGGCCACACCCTGCCCATAAGCATCAACACAGACCTTTCAGCCATGCACAGAGGGGGGTGAACACCTATGGAGTCTTGTGGCTCAGTGGCCAAACACATTAGAGGGTCTGCAAACTCTGTGAGAGGACCAAAAAGGGTCCACCCTGGTTAGGTGCATGAACTAGCCTTAAGCAAGTGGAAGCCACCAATCACCCACTGTGCATGGCCAACTGTTGGGTATGCTTTTACAGAAGTTGGATGTAGTTTCTGATAAGAGAAACAAAACTTTACCGTAAAAGCAAAGTTTATAATAATTTGTGGTTTACTTTGGGGTTGACACGGTATTTAATAAAAAAGCAACATAAATCCACTTAAAAACCACAGCAAAGTACAGTTATTCTTATTAATTAAAATCAAAGAAACTCTGAAATTCATAAATTATGGTTAACTTCGCAACCCATAATTTGCAAATTAGCAATTGAAACCATAACTTGCACATCAAACACATGGCTTCTAACCTCACAATATTCATACCAATAATTAACAACACCTAAAACACAACATAATTAAGCAAAACATCATTCAAATTTGCCTGTTGCATAGTTTGAAGTGAAGGATAATATTAGATGAAATCTCATTTGTAAGATTATTTACAGGATTTTTAAGTGCATCTGTCACATCAAGGATGAGATCACAAGCATTGCGTTTTTGTGTGTGCGTTATGTTCTGAATGGCTGTTCTAGCATGCATGAGTTATAAGTAATTCGAAAAAGGTATTTAAGAGTTCCATAACAACATCACAGTGGCATTTTCCTATGCTGTTCGTATGATGGCTGTAAAGAGCGTCAGCGCAAATATTTATTTTATAAAAGAACAAGTGGTTGGCAGGACATCGATCATGATTAAACAAAAGAGGCTGGTTACAATGTACAAAAATAATATAGGCACTGAGAAGAAATTGGGAAGTATTGAAAAGAGTGAGGAGCAAAAAGGTCTCCTTGGTACCCAGACACTTATAAAATATGCAAAGAAAGAAACCAGCTGAACACACAAACAGGATATTACAAATGTAAGAACTGCAAAATATGCCAAATTGTGGAAACATCCAAGGAGCTCAAATGAGAAATAGGAACATGAGGAGTATTATTAAAAGTGTAATGTGTAAAATTGTAATGGGCATTTGAGGATGTGTATGTTGAATACATCCTCAAATGTCCATGTGAGCTTGCCTACATTGGGAGCACCACATGAACCTAAAAAGAGACTCCTAGAACACACAAGAGCAACAACGAATAATATTAAAAGCGGCTCAGTTGCAAAACATTTTGAGCAGAACCATGAGAGTGGATGAAGAAAACTAAGAGCAATGGGCACTATGATAGAGAATCATACCTAAGGACATTGAAATCATGGTACATCTTGAATGTTGGGACAATGACCCCTAAAGGGTGAAATCAAGAAGAAAAAAATGCATGTGCATTTGCAGTATGTTTAAGTGAATTCTTACCTTAGGCTAATACAAAGGACACTGACATAAATTTGAATAGAATGGATCAGTTCAAATCATAAATAAATGCCAACTAGAGGGTCTGATTTAGTAATATGATTGGTGACAGATGTAAGTAAAAGGTAAGCTTAACAGAATGGGGCGATGGAGAACGTGGCTCCAAAATTGGGACCACACAACTGCAGTAGACCCACCGAAGGGGCATACATATATAAAAGGATGATTGTGAAGGAACAGAACACACAGAATACATACATAGTAGTTGCAAAGTTAATTTATGGTGGACTGCCTAGAGCCATCAAACAAAACCAGCTGCCGTAGTAACCTAAAAACAATTGCCATTTATAGACCTCAGTGAACATTGGCATACACATTTCAGTGTTGTAGTATTTTGCAGTGGTGGTTGGTGGCAAATCACATTGGAGGGAATCAAAAAATATACACATAACTAATACTAATATACACATTAATATAAATATACACATTAAAAAAACACTTATCTTACATAGCTGCTCAATGTTCTGCAGCAAGAACTCATTGTTCTGCAGGACGTCCTCCGATCGTGAAGCCCACAGCCAACTCTCTCATCCAATCAAGACCCTCTTCTAATGCTGGTAAGCAACATGAGTAAAGTGTCTTGATTGGCTGGAGCGGGCCGGCTCCACACCCCAAAAAGCTCTGTAGGCCTGTGCCTGCTCTCCAACCGGGTTGGAGACATTTGAATTATGCATGTCGGTTTGGCCATAGCAATGTAGCGGGCCTAACGAACATGCGCAATGTAAACTTAAGTGGCCACTCCTCATTGCTGCATGCACTGGTCCTGCCCTCTCCACTTACTCCGTTTGATGGCTGAAAGCGTCAAAAATAAAATGGTAATAACATAATTTTATTGCCACTTTATTTTTTATGCTTTCTGCCCAGCAGTGAGGTGGTGGTGGTGGGGGGGCAATGCCCTGCTCCCAAGGGAGGAACCGCTGCGGGTATTTTGACTTTTTAACATTGTGGCTATCAAAAAGAAGCACGTTTTTCTTTACAGACGTGATCACATGTCTTTTTTTCAATAGTAAAAGGCAGTGTTGATAGACTTAAAATTGACTGTGACCAAAACCAGGAGTGGTCGAAACGTGTTGAAATTTTGGTGTTCGTTTTCCAGAGCTAATAAATCTCCACACTATGACACAAGTCCATCCTGACTCCTCTTGAGTATCCACACAGGAATCTTGTTGATATAACATGTAACATTCACAAACTGGAGTAGCACAGTCTTGGTTTAGAAATAAGTACTATTATGAAACTGTCCACATAACTTTTTCTTAAGTGCAATGCGTTTAATTATAAATATGACTCATTCATAGTAAATTTTCCCAACTTCATCCAAAATGAACAGCTTCAATCTTCTTGCTTAAGAAGCAAATTATTTATTGGTCATTCTCAATCCTTCTTAACAATTAAAGGACAACCGGGCCAGCCAACACGCTTTGTTCCCTTCCTGTAACTTCATCAGGGCCGAAAGAAACCATATTTGCACACCGTAAGTACCATAAAAATATGCACATGCCATTTAAAAACAATAAAAACAACTGTACAAGTTGGTATGGTCTCAACTCAAATATCTGCTCATTCCACTAACATCCTTCTCTTTGATTGTCATCATTATAAATCATATAAATTAACCAATTCATGATATCCTTTCATATTCTTCTGCGCTAAAATAATGTTAAAAATATTACAACAATGTTGATACCTCTTATTTTTTTTAATCATTCATAAATACAGAGGACCTGAGTAGTGTAATTAATATTAATACTAGTGATTCAAAATGACAGTTAATTTTTTTGCAAGTGCCGCCACATAATCAGGACATACTTGTATGATGATGAAGTACAGATTCCTAACATTGCAATATCAGTCTCCTTACTGGACTATATACCAATTCTATCTATCATAGTTTATATACAATTTATAATTATTAATAGTAGCATCTAACATCGTGTTAATAATAGGCCATTAAAGGAAAATCCGTCCTCTTATTTCTTCTATTGTCAAGTAGAAAAACGTAGTTAGGATGTGCAGTCATATATGACTTCCATTGAAATCGACAGAAACCACTGTCAGCCAATCTTACCACCAACCTCTACTGTTCTTTAGCATGTACTTTCGAGATCTAGACACAAGTAACCAAAACGTAACAATATCTACAAAAAGGTCCACTATTTACCTTAAACTGTATGTTTAAACTCAAGTCACAAATCACAAAATATATATATCAGCACCATCTTAAATAGGGGGAGACTCCCTTCATACCAATAATCAAACCAAAGCTCTGAAACACATTGACTGGACACTGTGTTTACCGTAAACATCCATACCATACCTGTGAATACACGGACTGAATTAAAACACATATTTATGAGATACATGTTCTCGTGGGACTACTTGCTGTAACTTGCGCACCTCCATATACAGTGTATTCAACTCTGTAGCCTCAGTACATCAACTATAACTCACATCTTCTCCATAAACTGCTTATACCCTTGTGTATTACCTCAAATCTTTTGTAAGAACACAGTGCATGGTAGAATTGTGAAATATAGTTAATGTGGTGTGGCTACCAAGTTGACTATACTGTAGGAGGTACACAAGTTATAATAGTTTGAATGTGTTGCGTAAAATATAAATTAAAGGTATAAGTATAAATTTAGAAAATACATTTTTTGTGTACTTTAACTTTTGTTTGTTTACAAAGAATAAAGTTATGCTAATTTAAAGGTGACACGTAAATTAGCAAATTTAACGTATAACTATAACGTAAGAATTTCTAATGTTTGTGTATTTTAAGAATAAATAAAGTTTTTGTTACTGTAACAAATTTTTATCCTTTCTGTTTTTTTCATTTAATACTAGGTAGTTATAATTAGGAGTACCTTTCAATATATATACAAGGAGGAATTAAAAAAACCTAAAATTAACATTTGAAGGCTGCTATACCGACCTGATCCACAAGTAATAGTGTTTTATTAACATGTTTGCACTCACGCGCTTTAGTAGGTAACATAAGTTACATACACCTAGCAAATATTCTTTGCACTGATCATATTTTCACTTGCACTTTGTTTTACCCTCTAAATTTGAGGCGGTATCAACTACAATGAGTCACCCATAACCGTCAAAATGTATACAAAGAAATAATGCATATAGACCTGTTACGATGTATTAAGACCCGGTTTTAGATATTTTAAATGCATGATATGTTTATTCATGAAATATGCAAAGCTTTTTAGAATCTTTTAAAGTTTTCTGTGGTTCATGTATTTATTGCGATATTTATATCACGGTATACACTTTACATACAAGTCATCAATATCATCCAACTGTTGATAGAATTATGTTTAAAACCTACATAGGGTGATTAGCCAGCAGTCTGTTGTTTACACGCTATAAAAGTTTAAGAAGTATGTTTTCACTTTTCATGATTATGTATCTGTTACCGAGCATGTATCACTTTAAAGAGAAAAGAATGCTTAGCAGCGTTTGTCATGTGATCAAGGTCCGGACGGACCGAAACACATAATGGCCGACAAATAAAGTTACACTTCTTGCATGAAAACTGTGGCCCTCGTCTGCTTTCAACAAAGGACCAAAGCAGGAAGGAGCAGACAATCGAGATATAGAGACAGGAGTGGTTTCTGCCAGTCGCACGCGGACCCCCACTCACCCCTACGAGGCGAAGAGCAAACAAGGAACCAAGCTTTCCGGGTTGCTCCGGAACCAAATCTTGTCCGGGAGGATTACGCTCTTCAGCGCCCCCCACCAACAAGGAAGAGGACTGCCCAAGTGGAGCCAGCGTATTCTGAGTCAGAGGACCCGTGAGACACCGACAAACGCGCAAGGTAGGACCAGTGTGAACAAAGTGGGGAGAGTGGTGTGCCAGTAAAGTACGGAGCAACTACACTTGTAGTTACTGTCTTCGTCTGAACTTTACACTTATTCAGAAAGGTAATTTGACCAACATGTCGGCAGACACGCTGCGAGACCGGGAGGTGGCAGCCACCAAAATGTTTAGCAATAATCCCTCAGCAGAAGTCATGAGCAACATAACGAAAATGAATCCGAGCACAACAACCAACAACGTCAAGGACAAAATGAGGCAACTAGAAAAACTGTTGCGCTCAGAACAAGGAAATTGGTGGGAATTTAGATCCCTGCAAAGGTACTTGGATGTAGGGCGAATCCCAAGGGGCCTTAGAATTTTAGTTGCACCGAGTTACGAACACCCAAATCCTCCCATGATGAAAGAGTGGGCGGAATGCAACCTAGAATCCTCCACTAAATTAGTTCAAATCCTTGTGAAATATGCAGAACTTGACAGAGCCAATTTACAAGAACAGATTGACAAATTAAATGAAGAGGTAAGCAAAACAGGACAGAGCGATGAAGTAACCAAATTACGTGGTGAAATTACCATCAGACTACGGAAAGACAAGGACAAAATAGAAGAATGCTAGGCATACAAATTCCACAGAGACAAAGTGGATTATGAAAGCGGACAAATCTTCACATTTTCTAGGAAATACAACGCTCTAAAGATCTCTAAATCCAAGGTGGGAAAAAATAAACTACACTGATTGCAGGGCCGAGCAAACAAGGTTACAGCAACACCTCCAACTCGGATTTAAGTTTGGCAGTGGAGAGTGAAACAGAATTAGAAAGACGCCAAGCGAACAGAGGACCAACACAACAAAAATTATCTGTAGCAGAAGAGCTAGATTTTTTGTGTCAAGACCGGCACCAGACTCTCCGCCCAAGGACACAAAGGAGCAATCTAGGAAGAGGAGAAACTTCAGGCGAAGGCAGAGGAGAAAAGTGGTTGGAAGATACAACCGCCAACAAGAGATGCGGAACAGGGAAATGGAACTACAAATGAGTGACGAATCACAAACCACCAAGATGGTAATAAACCTGTCCGACATAAACCTCAACAAAGCATAAGAACAACTACTCACTTTAGGTTTATCATACTGTCCTGAATCCAACTTCAACTATGCCAACACATGGATGGACATTTTTCGCTTTGTACGGAAATTAAAATTGAAAACATTTCATGCCTTACAACCTTGAACGCATCAAATAAGCCAATCAGTACCATGTACCTCACCATGCAATTTGACAATTTCAGACATTCCTTTGTTAGAAACCCGACAACAACTACAAGAGGAAAATGATCACACAAACGGTCAAGATAATCCTCAACTATCAGGGGAGAAAAATCAAAGATCAAGCCAAGTCACCAAGACATCAAATATGGGCAAAAAACCAACACCGTTTAAAGCCAAATCAACATTTAATCCGATTGCACCCAGAATGCACTTGATATTTTCAATGAACAGGTGACAGCCGAATTGAAAAATCTTAATCACAAAGTGTACAATGGGAAGTCAAAAATAAACAGAAGGAACCAACAATATAACCAACTGATGAACAAACTTAGTGAAAACAACCAAATTGTCATAAGAAATTCGTACAAGGGGGTAATGTAGTCATATGGGCCAAAGATGACTACATAAAAGAAGCACTATCCCAGCTAAATGATACTACCTGACCTGCTACAAAAAAAAGAAGCATGCTGGCACTACGTTCAGTATACAATGACTTTTATATGAAGTTACTGGCCTGGAAAATATCTGGACTGATTACTGCAGACGAATACAAGTTTATCAAAAAAGAGAACCCTACAGTCCCTGATATGTATTTTATACCTAAAATCCATAAAATCCCTGAAAGACTGCTGGGAAGACCCATCATTTCAGCACAGAACAGTCTTTTAGAAGATGCCTCTCAATACATTGATATCCATTTACAAGAACACATACAGAAGTTACCTTCCTACTTGAGAGACACTGGCGATTCATCCTTAAATTGAAGGATTTTATCTGGCAAAAGAACTAATTACTTTTGACATTAGACTTAATGTCGTTATATATCAGCATAAATCATAAAGACGGCTTACGTGCATTGGAGTTTTATCTGGGGAAGAATTCACGGCATATGTCCCAACATAACACAATGCTAGTAAATATGGTCAATTTCTGTTTAAATAATAACATTTTCTTGTTTGACAAAACCTATCATCAACAGATGCGTGGTGTCGCCATGGGTGCCAGCTTCTCCCCCAGCTACGTGTGTTTACACATGGGCTGGTGGGAGGAGCTGGTACTCGCGTTACTCACAAATCATATATGGAAAACAATGTGAAATTGTGGCTGCGATTTATTGATGATTTGTTTAATATTTGGATGGGACCTATACTGAAGTTATAGAATTTGACTCAGCCATGTACATCAATGAATTACATTTGAAATTTAAAGCAGACATTAGAAACAAAGTGGCACATTTTCTGGATGTGGAAGTATACATATCAAACGAGAAATTAGAGACAAAAATATATCATAAAGAGACTGCAGGCAACTCAGTATTACACTCATCTAGCCACCATCCACTACATTTAATAGAAAGCATTCCCTACGGGGAAATGTGCGTTTAAAAAGAGTCTGCAGTAACCCAATCGATCTACACAGTGCCAGCAAGACCAGATTTCTGGAAAGAGGTTACTCTAGAAAGACAAAAGATGAAGCCATCGCCAAAACAACAAGTTTATGCAGGTCAGATCTGTTGGAACCAAAACCAAAAAGGCACAAGGACACAGGGAGTGAAGTAAGATGCATTCTGGCATTCAACAAACAAGACAGAGCACTAAAAAACATCATGAGACATAACTGGCCAATAGGATTAAGTGCCCCTATTATTGGAGCCTCACTACCACACAACCTTTCTATCACCTATAGAAGAGCTCCATCCATGAGTAATTGTTTGGTTAAAAGCAGTCCTGAGACAACACAAGGAAAAGGGTTTGTAAAATGCAAAAGTTGCAAAGCATGCAATACTGAATTAATAAAACATCGTACATTAGTCCATTTGGCAACAAGGAACACAAAATCATGAAATCTCTGCACTGCAAAACAGACCATGTAATATATGTACTAGAGTGCTCCTGCAATTTAAAATACGTAGGAAGAACCAATTGCAGGCAAATAAGAGAATATTGCAACACATACGAGCCATAATCAATCAGGACGCAACATACCCAGTAGCCCGCCACTTTAAGGAGACACATCAGAGTAACATTTTAGTTTATACATGATAGTCACAGTGGTGGCCAATAGAAGGGGCGGTGATAGAGAAGGCACCCTGGGAAAACTTGAGACCATATATATTTTAGATTTTCACTGTAAGTCTCAGGGGGCCTGAACACAACGGAGGATCTTTTTACCTGTTTGTATTAGATATCCCAGGGTATTTTTAACATTCTATATTCACTACTGACCCTTAAATTGACTCATAGATTTCTGTCTTGACGACTCATGATACATCTGAGAGATAAAAATATACACATACATTTTCTGTATACTCTGATTTACTGAGGGGGAATTGATACAGCGTTGATAAAAATTTGAACGTAGCTATACGAGGATGAATTTAAAAAAAACATGATAGTAAAACAATATTTGAAGGCTGCTATACCGACCTGATCCACAAGTAATAGTGTTTTTTTTAATATGATTGCAATCACACACTTTAGTAGGTAACATAAGCTACAATCACCTACCAAATATTCTTTGCACTGATCATATTTGCACTTTGTTTTACCTTCTAAATTTGAGGCGGTATCAACTACTACGAGTCATCTATAACCGGCAAAATGTCTATAAAGAATAATGTATATATACCTGTTATGATGTATAAAGACCGGTTTTAGATATTTTAAATGCATGATACGTTTATTCATGAAATATGCAAACCATTTTAGAATCTTTTAAAGTTTTCTGTGGTTCATGTATTTATTGCGATATTTATATCACGATATGCACTTTACATATAAGTCATCAATATTATACAACTGTTAGTATTATATTCAAAACCTATATATGATGACTAGCCAGCAGTCTGTTGTTTACACGCTATAAAAGTTTAAGTATGTTTTCACTTTTCATGATTATGCATCTGTTACCGAGCACGTATCATATGTGTGTATGTATATATATATTAGTTCATTTTATCTATATATACAATATATATTATATATATATATATATATATATATATATTCACTGAAAAAACCATAGGTTTCACACATGTTATAGTTAGCTGGAAATTTTACTGATAAAAAACCAATGAAATTCCCCCGTTATAGTTACTGTAGGCAACTATAACTCACGCGACCGTAATCCTCTGCTGATGCTAATACTGTATTTAGACACTTATTTGCCCATGTCTTCTTCCATTAAATTTTAGCTATACATATATTACAAATATTTTTTTTTCATAAAGACACATATGTCATCAGCACAGGATTACGGTCGCGTGTATATATGTTGATTTAAAGGCTATTTTCTCAGATTCTACTGAACAGATTTACACCAAACCTACAAAAGGCACTTCCTTGACCTGGGGACTACCTCTCTGCCAAATTTCATTAAATTCTGTTCAGCCGTTCGGGCTGTAGCCCTGTCTAAAGGTCCTATGGAAAAATGCATGGGAAAAACGTGTTTTTGGACCCCCCTTTTATCTCAGCCCCCGCTTGACGAATCCCCCCGAGACTTTCAGGGTAGGAGCGGAGCGTAGTGCCCCACCTATTTTGAAAAATTCGCGAGGATTCGTCGACCGGCGCCAAAGTTATTCAAAATAGAATGTTGCGGATTTCCTATGGAAACGTGGTCCTAACTATAACTACCTACTGGCGACCTATATAGATATATATATATATATATATATATATATATATATATATATATATATATATATATATATATATATATATATATAGATAGATATATATATATATAGATATATATATATATATATAAAATTCACTTAAAAAACCATAGGTTTCACACATGTTATAGTTAGCTGGACATTTCACTCGTAAAAATCCATTGAAATTCCCCCGTTATAGTTAGTTCAGATAACTATAACTCGCGCGCCCGCAATCCACTGCTCATGACGTCACATATGACATGGTCAGTGGCATCACTCATGACATCACTGATGACATCTTTGTGATAGAGTGGCGGTCGCGTGAGTTATAGTTATCTGAACTAACTATAACGGGGGAATTTCAATGGTTTTTTACGAGTGAAATGTCCAACTAACTATAACATGTGTGAAACCTATGGTTTTTTTAAGTGAATTTGCAAGGTTTTTTAAATGCTAATTCCTAACTATAACGTGTGTGAAACCTATGGTTTTTTAAGTGAATTTGTAAGGTTTTTTAAATGCTAAGTTATGTATGTTTTATTATATGTTTTCTATATTTATTTTACAATAAGCTACCTATGTATAAAGTTAATAGATTGACTGTATCCTGTAAAATGGAATGGCTCGTTTAAAATGTTTTTTGTTTTGTTTAAAGATTTTTCACCGTGCGCGCACCCCGCGATTTTTTGAAAAAAAGATAAAATGTTTTTTTCACCCTTCGGGGTCTTTCAGGGACCCCCTGACAAAGGCTAGGGGGTCAGGAACTCTCTACCCTGCCCCCTTTTCATGTTCTCCACCTTTCTTTTTCACTGTCACACACAAAACACACAAAATGGCGGCCGACACTTCCTGATTTCGACCGATTCGAATGTTGACTGACATGTAACCACCAATCAGAATTACGCTCGCGCACGTTATGGTGCGCGCACCGTGTGCGCACCGTGCGCGCACTGTGCGCGCTTATAGATATTTATGTGCTTTTAAATGCAATTTTCTCAGGAAGTACTGCACAGATTGACACCATATATGCAAAAGGCACATGCCTGACCTGAGGACTACCTCTTTGCCAAATTTCAAGTAATTCTGTTCAGCCGTTCGGGCTGTACCTTCGACTAAAGGTCCTATGGGAAAATGCATGGGGAAAACGCGTTTTGGGACCCCCCTTTTTTCTAAGCCCTCGCTTGACGAATCACCCCGAGACTTTCAGGGTAGGAGCTGAGCGGAGCGCCCCATTAGTTTTGAAAATTTCGCGAGGATTCGTCAACCGGCGCCAAAGTTATTCAAAATAGAATTTTCAGATTTCCTATGGAAACACGGTCCTAACTATAACTATCTACTGGCGACAGAGACATTATAGTTAGGCTCAGGTTTCACTCGTACCAAACCAAACAAATTCAGCAGTTATACTTAGCTAAGCTAACTTTAACTCACTCGCCCACATTGCACTGCTAATGACCTCACATATTACATCACTGATGACATTGTCAGTGACAGTGACATCACTGATGACATTTCAAATGATATCTCCGATGACATCACCGATGACATCATCCAGTGACTGTGAATGTTTTTAAAATGTTTATTAGTGTTAAATATATATACCAAGATGTATTGATGAATCAGTGGGTGTATGAGTGCCTGTATGGATGATTCAGTGGGAGTGTGACTGACCGTATAAGTGAGTGATTAGGTGTCTCAGTGAATGTGTGGGTGAGCGACTAGGTTGTGTGAATGTCTGTATCAGTCTGTCAGTTTGTTTCTAAGTGGCTGTATGGATTGGTGAGTGGGTACTTGAGTGGCTGTATGGGTGATTGATTGGTTTTCTGAGTACCTGTATGGGTGTAGGAGTGTCTTTGTGGGTGGGTGAGGGGGTGTGTGACTGCCTGCATGAATGTGCGGGTGGGTGCGTCAGTGGCTGTGTGCGTTAGTGAATGTGTCTGTGAGGGGCTGTATTGGTGACTGTGGAGTGTGTGTATGGCTGTGTCAGTGAGTGAATGGATGTGTCAGTCATATATGGGTGAATAACTGTGTTAGAAGGCGACCTCAGAGGAGCCCGGAGGGGGCCCTGACTATTCTGAGACCAACCCTCGAGGTATCGTAGCCGGGCACTGGCGGGAGACTCCTCAGGGGAGGAACCTCGTATCTAGGATCGTACACTCGGCACCACACGACAAAGAGACACCACACCGGGAGTTCTTAAGAATAAATCTTTATCAGATCGGAGTTGTAGGATCTTTATGATCAGCAAGGCAAATATATACAAGTGGAGCGCGGGCTCACCGAGTCTTTGAGGGGGGTAGGAGGTAGCGGGACAGTCTTTGGGGGATAGGGATCAAATGCAGGAGCGTACCCGGCGCGCAGCTCACAATCCTCAAGCTGGGGGATACACTTGTCGTCGTGGGGTCCGGCGGGACCAAGAGAGTCTGTGGGAGCCGCGAGTCACTCAGCAGGGCTCAAGTACAAGTTCGGAGGTCTTACGATCTTCAGGGAGCCGCGAGTCACTCAGCAGGGATCAAGCACAAGTTCGGAGGTCTTACGATCTTCAGGGAGCCGCGAGTCACTCAGCAGGGCTCAGGTGTTTCCAAAGGCGAATCTGCCAGACAGCCCCAGAGCACCCCTTGTTATAGGGCGACTCCTCTTTGATGTCCGGAGTCTGTGCAGGCAGGGGTCTTGTCACCTGGGGGTCGCTTGTCGGGGTTTTCCTGCCATTGTCTTTTGATCCTTTCAGGGCCGGGTTGGGAGGAGTCCCAGACACCCAGCAGGCATGGAGCCAGCCCTCGGGGAGGCCGGCGGGCCGATCGAAACCCACCTTCCCAGGGAAGCTCAGAGATGTGATAGAAACTGCTCCTCCCTCTCCCATCCCAAGGGGAGCGCGATGTCCTCCAGCCGGAGTGGCGCCTCTAGGCCAGGGTCGCGCTGGGGCCGGGCGGCCATCTTGGTGCATGAAGTGGGCACGCAGGCCCGGTGTGACCGAAAGGAGGAAGGCCACGGACGGGAAAGTCTGGGTCGGGTGTGTGTGTTCTGGTGGGAAGGATCGGCTAGGTCGTGGGTTCGGGGGCTGTGTGAGGTGCAGGGGTCAGGTATGGCTATGTCACGAGGGCCGGGTCTAACACGCGTCCCCCCCAGCTGAAAGCCGGAGAGAACTACCCATCCTCTTGGGGGTTCTCTTCGCTGAGGCGGAAGAACCGGGAGAGGCCATCGGCGTTGGCGTGGTCAGTCACAGGGCGATGTTCCACGGTGAAATCCATCCCCTGGAGGGAGATTGACCACCGCAGTAGCTTGGGGTTTTCTCCTCGCATCTGCATGAGCCATCGCAAGGGGCGATGGTCGGTTTGGACCTTGAAATGGGTGCCGAACAGGTACGGGCGTAACTTCTTGAGGGCCCAGACTACGGCGAACGCCTCACGCTCGATGGTGCTCCATCTTTGTTCTCTGGGCAACAGCCTTCGGCTGAGGAAGGCCACGGGTTGGTCTAGGCCTTGGTCATTCACCTGGGACAGGACGGCCCCAATTCCATGCTCGGAAGCGTCCGTTTGGACCACAAATTCCTTGGAATAGTCGGGGGCCTGGAGGACGGGGGCAGTGCACATGGCCGCTTTCAGGGCATCGAACGCCTCTTGGCAGGCAGGGGTCCACTGCACTTTCTTGGGCTGTTTCTTAGACGTGAGTCCTGTGAGGGGACCGACCAGGCTGCCGTAATTCCAGATGAATCTTCGATAGTAGCCCGTGAGGCCCAGAAAGGCTCGGACCTCCGTCTGGGTAGTGGGGGGTTCCCAGGCTAGGATGGCGTCGATTTGGCGCTGGAGAGGGGCGACCTGACCGCTTCCGACCTGGTGCCCTAGGTAGGTTACCGACCCTTGCCCAATCTGGCACTTGCTGGCTTTCACAGTGAGGCCTGCCTGGCGCAGGGCGGTTAGCACCCTCCGGAGGTGCTCACTCCATTCGGAACTAAAAACTGCAATATCGTCGAGATATGCAGCGCTGAATTTTTCCAGCCCGGCCAGGACTCTATTTACCAGTCGCTGGAAGGTGGCCGGGGCATTTTTCATCCCGAAGGGCATCACGCGAAAGCGATAGTGCCCATCCGGGGTGGAGAAGGCGGACCGCTCCTTGGCTCCTTCTGTGAGCGCAATTTGCCAGTAGCCGCAGGTGAGATCGAAGGTGCTGAGGAACCGAGCAGCCCCGAGTCAGTCAATGAGCTCGTCGGCTCGGGGAATGGGGTGGGCATCGGCTCGGGTGACTTCATTGAGTCCTCGGTAGTCCACGCAGAAGCGGAGCTCTGGGGCGACACCGGGGGCAGCTGCTTTCGGGACCAGGACCACGGGGCTGGCCCAGGGACTGTCTGAGGGTTCGATCACTCCAAAAGGTCAACGTCTTCGAGACCTCGGCCTGAATGCAGGACCGGACTCGATCAGGGACTCTGTAGGCTCGGTGTTTCACCGGTGGGCTGTCTCCGGTGTCCAAGTCATGGACACACCAGTCGGTGACTTTGGGGACCAGGGAGAAGAGGTCGGAAAACTGCCCTAGGAGCTGGCGACAATCCTCACGTTGCTGGGAAGTGAGGGATAGGGAGAGGTTCACTCCCTCTACGGAGCCGTCCTTCTCTTTGGTGCACAGGAGATCCGGGAGAGGATCCGACTCCTCCTCGGACCCGTCATCAGTGGCCATTAGGAGGCTCAGCTCCGTCCGCACAAAGTGGGGCTTGAGGCGGTTCACGTGGAGGACCCGGAGGGGGTCCCGTGGTGACTGGACGTCCACCAAGTTCGTGACCTGGCTCTTCCGCTCAACCACTTTGAAGGGCCCGGTCCATTTATCCTGGAGGGCGTAGGGTTTCACGGGGGCCATGACCCATACCTGCTGGCCCGGCTGAAACTCGACCAGAGTGGCATTCTGGTCGTACCAGCGCTTCATCTCCTCCTGGCTCGCCTCCAGGTTGGCCTCGGCCATCTCTCGGAACTTCCTAGTCTGGTTCCGGAGGGTCAGGACGTATCGGAACACATCTCGGGGGGGCCTCGGGGTGCCGCCTCCCACCCTTCCTTGACCAGGCTGAGGGGACCCCTGACGGGATGCCCGTAGAGCAACTCAAAAGGGCTGATCCCCAAGGATTTCTGGGGAACTTCTCGGTAGGCGAATAGGAGGCAGGGGAGCAGGACGTCCCACTTACGCCGGAGGGGCTCTTCCAAGCCCTCGATCATCCCCTTCAGAGTCCGGTTAAACCGCTCTACCAGGCCGTTCCCTTGGGGGTGGTACGGGGTGGTGAATTTATAGGACACCCCGCATTGTTGCCACAAGGACGTCATGTATCTGGAGATGAAGTTGGTACCGCGATCGCTCACGACCTCGCGGGGAAAACCCATGCGGGAGAAGATTCCCATCAACGCCCGGCCCACCACGGGGGCTGTGACGGTGCGCAGGGGGATGGCTTCAGGGTATCGGGTGGCATGGTCCACCAGGACGAGGATAAAGCGGTGTCCTTGGGAGGTTGGGGGGTCCAGAGGCCCCACGATGTCGATCCCGACCCGCTCAAAAGGGGTACTGACGACAGGGAAGGGTTGGAGGGGAGCCTTGTGCTTTCCTCAGCTCTTCCCACTGGCCTGGCACGTGGGACAGGACTTGCAGTGGGCTTCTACATCGGCTTTCATTCTGGGCCAGTAGAAGTGAGTCACGAGGCGACTGTAGGTTTTGTCCTGGCCCAAGTGGCCTGCGAGGGGAACGTCGTGGGCCAAGCCCAGGAGGAGTTTCAGAAGCGTAGGGGTACTACCAGCACCCGGCCGGATCCCAGCTCCACCGACTTCTGCTCGCTGTACAAAAGGTCATCCTCCCAGTACACCCGGTGCGTCCCAGTCTGGTCGCCCGCAGCCTGGGCCTCTGCCTGTTGCTGGGGCCCGACCAGGGAAGGACAGGTAGCCTGCTCACGGCAGAACTCCTCTCGGGAGGGGCCCCCCTCGTGGCGCCTCTGGGCCAGTTCGGGCAGATCGCTTAACTCGGTGACCTGGGCGGAGTCGGAAGGTGGGGGTTCGTCACTGGCGATCGACCCTTCTTGTGGGGGGATGTGGGGACCCTCGGCGGGGACCATCCTATCTTCCGTGGTCGGGGCGTCGTCGACTTCCCCCAGGGGGGTCAGTCGGGCCGCCATGGATCGGGTGGTGGCGCACACCCACTCCGGGAGGCCCATCATCCCGAGGTGGGTCTTGCGCTCGACTTGTTTCCAGGGGGAACTTTCCAGGTCGTTCCCCAGGAGACAGTCGACTGGCTGGGAGGTCCTAACTGCGACTTTCAGATTACCGACCACCCCTCCCCACTCAAAAGGCACCAGGGCTACTTTACACAGACTTTCCGTGTTGTCTGCTGAAATGACCGGGCAAAAGACGTTGGGGAGGACCTGGTCTTTGTGGACTAAATGACTGAGGACACCGGTGATGCTGGCCCCGGTGTCACGGAGGGCTTCTACTTGGTGGCCATTGATCGTTACGAGTTGCCCATATTTCTTCGTGTTGGAGGGCAGGAGGCTGCCAGGGACCATTTCTCTATCTCCTAAGGATACTAGGGCCATGGCTGCGGGTTCCCACTCTACGGTCTCCTCAACCTCCTCCCCCAGTGCTACATTGGCTATCTGTCTAGCGGGGGGTGCTGCCTGGGTGGTGTGTGGGGCCATGGGGCATTCCGGGTCGTTGGCGTAATGCCCGGGCTTCTGACAACGGAAACAAGTGATGGTCACCCGGTGCCCCCGTCTCAGGGGGGGGCCGGATACAGCTGGTGGGGGTGCCGGGAAAGGCGGAGGTTGGGTCTTCGGGGGACTAGACTGGGACTCTCTCTGCCCTCCCTGGTTTCCCCCCCCTCTCTGGCGGGGTGGTCCCTGACTGGCTCGGGGGTGCTCTCCTACAGGGCCCCGGGAGACCCGGGTGTTGGTCCAGCGATCCGCCTCGACAGCCAGCTTTCTCGGATCCGTGAGCTTGCTGTCGAGCAGATGCTGGCGCAGTTCCACAAAGCAGTTCGCAGCCAGGTGTTCCCACAACATAAGGTCTGTTAGTTCTTCCAGGGTGGTTACCTTGCTGCCCTTGATCCACCCATCGAACGCGCGGCTGAAAAAGTTCACATATTCCACCCAGGTGGTACCCGGGATCTTCCTGCAGTCCCGGAACCGCTGGCGATACATCTCCGGGGTGAGGCCATACCTTGTGAGGAGGGCCTCCTTCATGTGGTCATAGGAGGTCTGCATGGAGGTTGGTAGGTCGAGCAGGGTGTCTCTCCCTTCGCTCAGGAATCGTCCCCACAACCCGGCCCCCCAATCCTTCTGCGGGACCCGATGGGAGGCCATGGCGACCTCATAGGCCCAGAACCACTGTTGAATGTCATTGTTTTTGTAATATTGTTTGACCACAGCCTTGGGGATGTGGACCTTCTGCTCCGCCGGGGATGCCGCCTCTCGGTTCCCCGGGGGCCGCGCTTTGTCGCTTTTTGCTTTTAGCTCCATTTCCTTCAAGCTGCGTTCATGTTCCAGTTGAAGTCTCCTTCCTTCGTGCTCCCGTTGGAGTTTCTTTTCTTCTAGTTCTCATTGCACCCGCATCTGTTCCACTGCTAGCTTTTTCTCAGCTAATTTCAACTCGCCCTCAATTTTGAGTGTGGCTAATTCGAGTTCATGATGGCGACTTCTTTCTCTGTCTGCGAGTTCCTCCGGGGATAGGCCCCCGTCTGGTACGAAGCTTCGCGCCTGGTTGCTGCTGCGTTCTCCTTGGGAGGGTCCAGCTTCGTCGTGGGGCTCCACCGCTCCTTCTGGGCGGGGGGCTCCAGAATCCACCCAAGCTTTCAGTGCCTTTTGCATATCTTCTTTGGTGTTGAGACCAGTGGTAGCGATTTTGAGTTCCTTGCAGAATTGCTTCAATTCTCGGTGTGTGTACTCTTCCAGTTGTTCCAGCTGGAACACGGTACTGGTGTCGTTTTCTGTGAGAACCACGGCGTTTCCTTCTGCCATCTTTGTCGGTAGTGCGTCAGCCGTTCACGGTACGATCTCTAGATTTTAGGCCCGAAACCCATCGCTTGCCACCAATGTTAGAAGGCTACCTCAGAGGAGCCCGGAGGGGGCCCTGACGATTCTGAGACCAACCCTCGAGGTATCGTAGCCGGGCACTGGCGGGAGACTCCTCAGGGGAGGAACCTCGTATCTAGGATCGTACACTCGGCACCACACGACAAAGAGACACCACACCGGGAGTTCTTAAGAATAAATCTTTATCAGATCGGAGTTGTAGGATCTTTATGATCAGCAAGGCAAATATATACAAGTGGAGCGCGGGCTCACCGAGTCTTTGAGGGGGGTAGGAGGTAGCGGGACAGTCTTTGGGGGATAGGGATCAAATGCAGTAGCGTACCCGGTGCGCAGCTCACAATCCTCGAGCTGGGGGATACACTTGTCGTCGTGGGGTCCGGCGGGACCAAGAGAGTCTGTGGGTGCCGCGAGTCACTCAGCAGGGCTCAAGTACAAGTTCGGAGGTCTTATGATCTTCAGGGAGCCGCGAGTCACTCAGCAGGGCTCAAGCATGAGTTCGGAGGTCTTACGATCTTCAGGGAGCCGCGAGTCACTCAGCAGGGCTCAAGCACAAGTTCGGAGGTCTTACGATCTTCAGGGAGCCGCGAGTCACTCAGCAGGGCTCAGGTGTTTCCAAAGGCGAATCTGCCGGACAGCCCCAGAGCACCCCTTGTTATAGGGCGACTCCTCTTTGATGTCCGGAGTCTATGCAGGCAGGGGTCTTGTCACCTGGGGGTCGCTTGTCAGGGTTTTCCTGCCATTGTCTTTTGATCCTTTCAGGGCCGGGTTGGGGGAGTCCCAGACACCCAGCAGGCATGGAGCCAGCCCTCGGGGAGGCCGGCGGGCCGATCGAAACCCACCTTCCCAGGGAAGCTCAGAGGTGTGATAGAAACTGCTCCTCCCTCTCTCATCCCAAGGGGAGCGCGATGTCCTCCAGCCGGAGTGGCGCCTCTAGGCCAGGGTCGCGCTGGGGCCGGGCGGCCATCTTGGTGCATGAAGTGGGCACGCGGGCCCGGTGTGGCCGAAAGGAGGAAGGCCACGGACGGGAAAGTCTGGGTCGGGTGTGTGTGTTCTGGTGGGAAGGATCGGCTAGGTCGTGGGTTCGGGGGCTGTGTGAGGTGCAGGGGTGAGGTATGGCTATGTCACGAGGGCCGGCTCTAACAAACTGCATATGTGAAAGGCAGTATAGGTGAGTGTTATGAGTGACTGTATGTTTGAGTGAGTGATTGTGAAAATGGCTTATGGGTAAGTGTGTGCTTGTGTCAGTGACTGTATAGGTGAGTGAGTATGTGTTAGTATCTGTATGAGTAAGTGAGTGGGTGTGTGTATAACTGTAGAGGTGAGTAAGTGCCTGTGTGATTGACTATGGGTGAGTGAGTAGCTGTGTGAGGAGCTCCATGGGTGACTGACAGTGTGTGAGTGGCTGTATGGATGTATGAGTGGATATATCAGTGGCTGTATTAGCGAGTGAGTTGGTGTATGAGTGTCTGTATGGGTAACTAAGTGGATGTGTGTTTAGACCTATGAATCAGTGAGTGGGTCTGAAAGTACTGGTATGGGTGTGTCAATGGTTTTGAGAATAGTAGTGTGGAAGTTGGAGTGTGTGTATGAGGGGTTAAATTGGGGTGCAAGTGGGTTCGTCAGAAATTCTGTGCATAATGCCATCAGTGATGTCATTTGACTGATGTCATTTGAGATGTGATCAATGATGTCATCAGTGATGTCACTGACCATGTCATGAGTGATGTAATATGTGAGGTCATAAGCAGTACATTGCGGGGTGCAAGTTATAGTTAGCTCAGCTAACTATACTGTTGAGTTTCACTGTTTTTGTATGAGTGAAACCTGAGCCTAACTATAACGTCTCTGTAACCTTTGTTTTTTTCAGTTAATTTGTATGTTTTTTTTATATTCCATTTCCTAACTATAACGTCCCTGTAACCTTTGGTTTTTGTCAGTGGATTTCTAAGGTTTTTTAAAATGCTAATTCCTAACTATAACGTCCCCGTAACCTATGGGTTTTTTCAGTGAATTTCTATGGTTTTTTAACTACTAGTCACGTTTGCAGAGTGGTGAAAAAAGGGGGCTGGGCCTCTGACCAGATCTCAGAAATCCCGCTGTGCAGGACTTACAGAAGGTACAAGGGAGGCTTCTTGGGCACCACGGTCCTTCAGGAGTAAAGTGGACTCCATCCCCCAACCAGTAGTGCACCATGAGCTACATTTGCAGAGTGGTGGAGAAAGGGGGCATGGTCCCTGAAGACCTCTTTGCAATCCCGCTGTGTGGGACTTATTGGAGATAACAGGAGGGGTAGTTGGTCCCCAAGGATGTCCTTGGGGGCCAACTACCCCTCTTACTACCTCCAGTAGGGCCCACAGAGAAGGATTGGGGAGACCTGATAGCAGGCAACGCCCCCTTTCCCTACCACTGTGCAAAAGCATCTCCTGGCACACTACTAGTATGTGGTGAAGTCCCCTTGCTATTGAGGGCCCTTGGGGCCAACTACCCATCCTGTTACCTCCAGCAAGTCCACCACAGTGAGTTTTCTAAGAGGTTTTCAGTGGCCATGCCACCTTTCTCCACCACTCTGCAAACCAGTGGCGGCTCGCCGAGGGAGTGCTCTGGAGCAGTGGGGCGGGGCGGGGGAGGGGCTGGTGGGGGAAAGTAAACTCTGGCATACAACGGAACGGAGATAAGTAAATAAATAAAACAATTTACATTGCGGGCGCTGCATCGCCGAGTTGGCGTACCAGTGCGCACAATGTAAATTGTTTTATTTATTTATTTATTTACTTATCTCTGTTCCGCTGTATGCCGGAGTTTACTACCTGCCACCCTGCCCCTCCCTCACCCTGCCCCACCACCCCACAACACTCCCTCAGCGAGCCGCCACTGCTGCAAATGCACCTCCTGGTGCACTACTAGTTGGGGATGAAGTCCCCTTGGCTCTTGAGGGTCCTTGGGGGCCAACTAGCCCTCCTGTTACCTCCAGTAAGACCCACCCAGGTAGCTTGCTGAGAGGTCATCAGAGGCCACGTGACCTGATTGGCTGGCGTGGTACTCACTTGGTTCTACCGGGGTGATGTAAGGTCAAAACACACAATCTGGTTGGATAGCCACAACATAATGAGACAGCTATAGCAACCAATAATTAACTCAGGGACTTGGTCCCTGTATCAGAGAAAATCAGTAAATATAAGGAATAAGGGGGCAGTCCCATTATGTGCCCTTGTGGAAGGGTCCTGGAATTTTTTTTCAGTACACCACAGTACTGCAGTATTACTGTGATGCTCACTGTCTGCATGTCATTTTTAGATAATACGGCTGTATTGCAGTGACACAGGAAAAATGGTGGGGTCTTAGATTTTGCAAGACCATATGGGTTGGTTCAGCAAACCAGGTTTTGGCCAGCCAAAGGAGTTTGGTGCAGGGCCTAACCGCAGACTGGGTCCTACGGCAAACCCCACACTGTTCACTGCCAAAGGACATGTGCGGTGGGGGGTTGGCATCCCTCGGTGGGTGAGAAGCCGGGTCTGGCTGAAGTCCATGTGCAGCTGGGGATATGGCCTAGTTAGGTATGGTAATAAAATATTACATTACATTTAAGAAAACCTTAGAAATTCATTGGAAAAAAACAAAGTTCACATTGACATTATAGCTAGGTATGATTACAGTTTCTTAAAAAAACACATAAACTCACCATTTATATTTCACTGAAGTAACTATAACACATGCCCTAGCCAAGCACTACTATAGAGCTTGCATATTACATCACTCATGATATGTTCCATGACACCATTGATAACATTAATGTGACTTCTGAACGACACCATAAATGGTAGGGGCACAAGTTATAGTTACCTAACTTAACTATGACTGGTAAATTTCAGTGTTTTTTTAGTTTAAAAGTTTATGTTTTACTGGCATTTTCGCCTAACTATAACATCACTTTAACCTTTGATTATTTCAGTGACTATGTATACCCTGCCAAACCTATGTACAATCCGCTCGCCAGATCATCAGTTTTCTCCTGCCTGGCAGGCTGTCCTTTGGATTTACGCAATGGGACCATCAAAGGCAGTACCTCCACGGCATGGACTGCTGAAGTCCATGCCATGCTGGTACTGGTGGCATGCAGCCCGACTGCCCTGGTCATAATGTGGTGGTCGGAAGACAGCCACCACTGCGCCCCCGAGAGTCTGGCGGTCTATGAATAGGCAGGCTCATAATAAAGGCCAATGTTTCTTTATGGACCTTTTTTAAATACTACTCTGAGTACTGGAATAAGCTTATTGAAGTTGGGAATATATTTAAACTGAATTATGGTTTAGGGCCATCTGCTGGACTATGGGTCAGGAAAGAGACAATACCTGATCAGGAGTATCCAAGTAAACCAATTTAGGTTCCTAACTCCCTCGCACAACCATAGAGGACACTGAGTGGATCAGCACAACAGGTCAACAATACTGAAAGAAGAATTGCATTGAACTAAAAGGCCAAAAGCAAGCCACCTTAACTCTTTCACTTCCCTGACCCTCATGGCCACGGATTATGCCAGTGCTGTATTCCCACGGACCGTGGGACTGTCTGCTTGATCAGCCAACAGCTTCCTGAAGGGAAAATAGCACCAAGTCCAGCAAACACTTATCAAAGAGAAGGAAGTGGCGGGAGGGATGCCAATCCACCAGAGATGTCCCTTTAAATATTTTTAAATGTTTTCAGTGTTTGAAAGATACATGGAGTACCGGAGCCAAGACAAAGGTGGTTATCCAGAAGTAGAAGCTAATATGTTGCTTTTGAAAAGCAATAGCCACCAAGTATCTCCTTTAAAAAAGTATTCACAAGTATCAAGAGTAGAAACTCCCAAATACTGTACAAAATCAACCTGTATCAACATTGGGCACAGTATAATAATGGAGATAACATAGATATTCAAATAAAATACCATTCACACAAAAAGGTAGGCGAAAATGAAAAAGGAAAGCCAAGGCAGTCAAATCATGAACCTAATGAAAATATGCAAGCTCCCAACATGAATTATGAAAGTAACAATTCAGCAAATACATATCATGGTAGGGGGATATTCAATTTAGATCTGGGATACAAGTTTTTTATGCTTTTACACATAGTTGTTGACAAGTTGTTGATGTTATTTCACATGTCTAAATCATGATTTATGTGTAATGTTTTGTGGGTTATTGATTTAAATGAAAAGTTTGTTGGTATCTTTGTATATATGTAGGCCAACTGTATATGAGTTGTTATCCACAAAAATGATTTGAGAATATTTCAGATTATGAAAGAAATAAACGGTGATTGCAGTAATTAATTTGTGTGCTCACCAAATAGGTGAATGTATCTAAGGATCGTCAGCATTGGTATTAATATTTCTATTACTTTTAGAAAGTGGGCATTTTCTTGCTTAACCATTCTGTACCTCTGTCTGTCTGTAGAATCCATGTGTGGGTTAGGATGACAGTTTGTCTCTTTTCCATTCACTTTAGACAGACACACAAAGGCAGCTGAGGTGTGCCTTGCTTATCCTGATGGGCCATCACCAGGGCCGGACTAGCCATAGTGGGGACCGGGCATTTTCCCGTTTGGACCGGTGGTCGGGCGTCTTTGTTACTGTGGATCGATTTTGCAGCAGTACTGAAATATCGGCCCCTGTAACAAAACCAGCAGCAGTGTTTCCCACCAGCATGCCCCCCTCCGACTCAATTGCCCGGGCTGGTTTGCTCTCTCAGTCTGGCCCTGGCGATCACCAGGCTCATGGGTCTTCCTGAGCTAGAGTGATGGTAGGAGTTGTCACTGACACCTGAATAGGGCTGTGTCTGTCCTCAAACAAAGCTGTCTCCGACCCCCGTAGTGTGTCTATAGGGTCTTGTGCACTACAAAGATTTTCCTTCGAAGTTTGCCCTCTTCAAAGACAGAATGGGGCATAAGTATATGATCTCTCACACTCTCAAATCAGAAAACTTCTGGACTAAAGGACATTCTGCCACGATGAAGAGCTGAATGATGTAGGAGGGACTGACACTCTGCCTAATGCTTTGTTGTGCTGGCCTGTTGCTTGCCGCTTCTGTCCTGGCAGTGAAAGGACTTGACTTTGCTTTCTGTATCCTGCTTCCAAGGTTTACCAAGGGCTTGTGCATGCTTGCTTCCTGTTAAGAAGTCTCAGGGCCATCAAAGACTTCGCCTACCAGTGCCTGAGCTCTTGTGCTGAGAGTCCTGACTTGCCAAGTGGTGCCAAGTCCGGTTCCTGGGCCCTTGGAAATGCAAACTGGTGAGAAAATCCATGAATCAACTCTCAGCGCCTGCTATGTGGCTGAAAAATCACTGCAGCACGAGTCTGAGCACTGTGTAACTGACGTCCATGGCACCCGTTCCGACGCAGACCCTGCTTTGCGGCTGAAGAATTGACGCATCGCCTCCTTCACAGCGGTGAAAATGACACAGCGCCTGCTTTGCCACTGCCGCAACAACACAGCGTATCTAGATATTGGATGCATCGTACTTCGACGCTGTCTCTTCATCGATGTTGTATTGCAGTAAGGAACTGAGGACATGTGCCCGGAGATCGGCACATCACCTCCTCTTCCAGTAAGGAACCAATGCATCACCTCCCTGACAGTAAGGAAGCGAAGTATCACCTCCCATGCATAGCAGTAGGAAGTCGACGCATCACCACCTCTGGCAGTAAGGAACCAACGCATCACCTACCCTGGGAGTAAGGAACCGAATGCCTTGCATTACTCTGCAGCAGAGCAGCATACTATGGGTGGAGCGTGGGTTTTCAACACATCCACCAATGCATTCTAATACATTCCCAGATCTTCCAACACTGATAGACCTGGGAATGCGTCAGAATTGTATGCCTCCCCACCAGAGGCACAACAGGGGGAAATGCCTTCATTTGTCCTTATTGTTTCCTCTTTCTAAGGGCCCGAATATGTGTTTTTGGCAGTGCCCCTGCGCAGTGGTGCACACCGCAGCACAAACCTTGCTGCCGAAAGTTGCTGCCGCCCGCCCACCAGATTACAACTTTTAGGTAGTCTCTCAGGCGGGCGGCATCGCGGTCCCATGGCGGTGCCTCTTTTAACAGCAGTGGTGCCTTTGAAAAAGGCACTGCAATGGAACAGAACTACAAGGCTCCTGCATAGCATGGATTCCACAGTCTATGCCATGCAGAAACATATGTGCATGCACAGAGGGAGGCACGTGTTATGCCCCCCTGTGTGCATCCACAATTGGTTGCGGCACAGGGGGGCCCTGTAGGGCCTCCTTTGTTTCCTCTCCTCAAAGGTTTACATGGAGGAAGTACCTCCATGTAAATCCTAGAGGAGAGGAAATGCGTATTATGCTTGGCAGGACCACTGCGTCCCGCCAAGCATATTGAAGCCTCTGACCGCTGCTCCAATGCCAGGGAATGGCGGTTCCCTGGAGGAGCTGGCAGTCACATAATGCAGCAAATTTAGGGCCTGATTACGAGTCTGGCAGTCCGAGTACTGCCAGACTTGTGGTGGCACAGCATATCCAGCCACCGCCGCAAGTGCGGTCTGACTGCCCCATAAGGAGATCGCCAGTCGGACTGCCGGTGCAGCAGTGGCTGGATCAGCCATGCAACCACGAGTCTGGCGGACCGCCAGCCTCATAATCAGGCCCTAAGTGTGTTGCATTATGCAGCAGACGTAGATAGAGGAGAATGTCTCTGGGGATTGTTTTTGTGCAGGAAGGTGTCCCTTCATACACAAAAACAATATTGCCTACAACGCAGGCACCCTTGCAGGATAGTGCGAGGGTACATGCGTTGGCGCTAGGCAGCAGTTTGAGCACCAGCGCAGGTAGAGAGCAGGAATGTGCCTCATAATGTTGAATACGGTGCATTCCTGTCCTTTCATGCAGCGTAGCAAGATAATTTTGAGAAGCACATGCATATATGATGACTCATTCCAGGTTTATGTTACACTTATACCCGGAAAAAGGTCTGTGAGTCAGCATAAATATAAGTCTGTTGTTTTAGACTTTGCCTTTTAATTTTAAAAAATGGTTTAGTAAATACTAGATGTACTATCAAGTATTTGTTGGGATAACGTGTCGGAGAGGGTTGCATTCCTCATATCCAAAATTAATTGTGTATTTAAAAAACATTATTTTAATAGAATTTGCTTTGATAGAAATAAGTATATAAAATAAATCAATTTCACAACAATATTTTTTCCACTTCATGCAATCCTAATGGTCTTGTTTACACACTATTGATACTTTCTTGAACTGCACACTCTCCATTTAATTGCTGTTGGGGCTTGCCATTAGATTTCCTAGAGTATGAGATCAAGCACAGTGATGCTTTTTGCAGCCTTTCTTTAATCATACTGTTTCCTTCGCCTTGATATGAATAGCGGTGAATTGTTGACAACATCGAAATTAAACATGAAATATGGAGCGAAGGCCAAGGGGATTGTGTTCATGCTGTGCATGTGGAACTGAATTTACCACCAGCTGTAAGCAGCCATTTAGACTTTTTCATGATGAAGATAATGAAGCCGACCAGGCTTTTCATAGTCAGCTCCAAGAAGCAAGCTGCACGTCCAGCTTAAGCAATTGTTAGCACGATGTCCATTTTTTTCCTTTTTTGTGTGCCAAAAAGTCACATTCAAGTCAAGACTATTCAAAATACTCCTCTCAGACCACCAGGGACGCCTGCTTCCCACCAATAACCATTGTGCACTTCAAAACTGGCAAATTTATCATTATACTTTTTTACCTAACGCCAATTATTTACCTTGTTTATACCTTCATTTTAAACGTATAATTATATATTTGTGGGTATGTATGTATGTATATGGTATTTCTATAGCGCGAACCTATGCAAAAAAGGCGGCGGAGCACAATCAAACATATCTAAATGACAAGCTGTGTTTTTTTAATTCCTCACTATTTATACTTAAAAGCATTTGCTTTTTAGAGTCTTTCGAAAATGAAATTAGCACCGAAAATAGTCATGATCCTTCTTCAAAATGCTAATTTCCAAAGAGCTCATTTCTCCATCTTTTTTCCGAGCTAGATTTACATTGTCATTGAAAAGGTTCTGTTCTTTTTATTTCATTTGTTTAATTATTTTCAGTCAGCTGTCGCAAATTTGTATCAGTTTGGGGGGATTAAAAATTGATTTATGCGAAAGCTAAAACTATTGAATGTTATTATAAAAGAAGATTAAGTATGGTACAATTACTCATAATTTTTAATATTTCTAGAATTTATCTCACACACACAGAGGAAGAAAATATATAACATACAAGTATAGTTGTAAGCACGTAAACAAAAAGAGTGCAGGTGCGGAAGCAGGCGTGCGCTGGCACACACACAGACGAACCATTTAATTTCATTATAATGCAGTGTATGATTTTTCCATTCAGGCAAAGTCTTTTTCCAGTAGCTTTTTACTGCTGGATGCTTTACTAGGAGCATATGCAAAATGAGGCAACACAGGCTCTTCTCACCCCTTGTTAACAACATGAATGTCTGACACTTTATCCATCTTTCTTCCCCTGCCTCTTTGCACAGCTTTGTCATTTGCTGCTGCTCCCCATGAATAGATGTTTTTCTGTTTCCCCTTTTCCTCAACTTGTTTAAGTTCTTGTTAGCCAGGCCCCGCCGTTTTATTGTGAAATGTGTGTTTTCCAATGAAAAGAAAAGGCACAGGTTTGAGTTTTTTCAATATTTGCCCCTTTTCCCAGCGGGGATGTGTTGTGAATGCCAGAAGACAAAAAAGTGTGGCCTCAACAAGCAGAATTTAGAAAAGAACATCATTTTCATTATGTAGTCAATCTCAATTACAAGCTAATGTTTTCTCTGTGGAGTCTTTCCTCCTTTCAGCGCATTGTGCGGGCCTCTTTTGTGGATTGAGAGAAAGGATCACTGGTCAATAGGGAGCAGAGTGGTGTGTACAGTGGATTTCTGTCTCCCTCAGTCTGCTACATAATGTGTTTTGTCAGTCGGACAACCCAACATCCTGCGCAGATTTGCTGAATTAAAGAGCACAGCGGGGCAAGGAAACTTGTTGCTAGGTGACTGACAACTGCTGCATGTCGGTGTCTCTCTTGCGGGCTTGCTCGCTCCCTTTCTCCGCCACCCAGCGTTGCCTCTTAATCTGCATCTTTAATTAACCCTGTTAATACAGTGCTTTTATTTGCTCTTCGTTTACCACTGCATGGTGGAACACCGTTGATGGAAAAGGGGCCAGTGACAGGCGTAAATTGCCTGTGGCGCTTCGTTTACCATGCAGCGTCGTACCACGCCCCAGCAACGCCTGCGGCGAAGGGATGCACTAACCCTTCTGCGGCCCTCCAACCCTTCAGCGGGGCAACACTGGGACTAAGGTCAATGAATATCTGTGAGATATGGGAGACCAAGGGGCCACCCCTTCCATTCTGTACGGGGGTCCCATCACTTGGAGTTACTTCACTGTCACTAACCTGAGCTATGTTTACTTCTGTACACCTTGTATACATTCAGAATTTGACAATGGGTCATATTTAGCATTCAGCCTAAGGTCAATGAATATCTGTGAGATATGGGAGACTCATGGGCCATCCTTACATTCAGCAGGGGGCGCCATCATTTGACTTTACGCTCCTGTCACCAATCTGAGCTAGGTTTACTTGTTTATACCGCGCATGCATCAAGAATTTCACAAAGGGTCATATTTAGCATGCACAAGCATCATCTGAACGCATAACATATAGCAGTTGGAGTTGGGTAATGATATGCGTAAATGAAAATTTCTATGCCTACAATGGGAATATTTATGTGTGAATATGCGAATTGCGGACATTAAACATCCATAAACAAGTGGCTCAATAAAACATGTTAGTTGGAACAAGTGAGCTAATAAACACACATTCACACATGCATTTATGACCATAGTTAAGGAAGTGGTGGCGCATCATGACCCATTTAAGGCTCTGCCTTTAATAAATTTGGCCCCTTCTCACACTAAGCAATAGTAATAAATTCCTTATTACCCTTCAAAAACAAAATGTATATATGTACATATATATATGCACACACAGATACATATATACACATATATTTGTATAGATCTACATATGCATTCATATGGCGATGGTGCAGGGCATCTGAAAATAAATCTTTGAATGAGCACACAAACCTGGGTCTATCTTCGTCTTTCTGGAATGGATGTTGATGACGGAGCAATGGAAAATATATATATATATATATATATATATATATATATATATATATATATATATATATATATATATATATATATATATATATATATATTATCTACTGGCAGTCGCCAGTAGATAGTTATAGTTAGGACCGAGTTCCCATAGGAAATCTGAAAATTCTATTTTGAATAACTTTGGCACCGGTTGACGAATCCTCGTGAAATTTTCAAAACTAATGGGGCGCTCCGCTCAGCTCCTACCCTGAAAGTCTCGGGGTGATTCGTCAAGCGGGGGCTGAGAAAAAAGGGGGGTCCCAAAACACGCATTTTCCCATAGGACCTTTAGTCGAAGGTACAGCCCGAACGGCTGAACAGAATGACTTGAAATTTGGCAAAGAGGTAGTCCTCAGGTCAGGCATGTGCCTTTTGCATATATGGTGTCAATCTGTTCAGTAGTTCCTGAGAAAATTGCAGTTAAAAGTACATAAATATCTATATGCGCGCACCGTGCGTGCACGGTGCGCGCACCAAATGTCCGCGAGCGTAATTCTGATTGGTGGTTAGATTTCAGTCAACATTCCAATCGGCCGAAATCAGGAAGTGTCGGACGCCATTTTGTGTGTGACAGTGAAAAAGAAAGGTGGAGAACATGAAAAGGGGGCAGGGTAGAGAGTTCCTGACCCCCTAGCCTTTGTCAGGGGGTCCCTGAAGGACCCCGAAGGGTGAAAAAACATTTTATTTTTTTTCAACAAATCACGGGGTGCGCGCACGGTGAAAAACCCTTAAAACAACAAACATTTTAAACTGTTTATACGTTTATAGAAGATATTAACTATGCTGTTCAACTTTATCCAAATAAAAAAAAAAGAGCTGAGCCATTCCATATTACAGGATACAGTCAATCTATAACTATATACATAGGTAGTTTATTGTAAAATAAATATATAAAAAATATAATAATACATACATAAATTAGCATTCACTAAAAAACCCATAGGTTTCACACACGTTATAGTTCGAAATTAGCATTTAAAAAACCTTGCAAATTCACTTAAAAAAAAACATAGGTTTCACACACGTTATAATTAGGAATTAGCATTTAAAAAACATCAAGGATGATGTCATCAGTGAAGTCATGATAGCGGCAATTTATGCTGCTTGTTTTTCATTTTTGGCTCCGGGTGGTCCCTCTGGGTCCATCCATGGGGACTAGGGGATCAGGGTATACCTAACCTTTTACTTTTTTTTTAAAACGTTCAGAACAGGGGACTAAGTCCTTGAGTCCTGTAATATGGCTGCCAGCAACATTTTTGTCATGTTGCTGACAGTCAATCAGAGTGTTCACTCCCCGTCTGACTCCCATGGGAGCAAGATGGCCCAAGGGGAATAAAGCTCCCGAGGCCAATCAGAATGCTCTATTTTTAAATTTGCGCTCCAGTAAGGGTCTCTTGAGACTCTCGCGGACCCAACTGTCCAGTTGTGGTCCGTATCCGTTGTTTGCCTACGAAATACGCGCAAACAAAGCGGAGTGTTTGGATATATATATATATATATTACCTACTGGCAGTCGCCAGTAGGTAGTTATAGTTAGGACCACGTTTCCATAGGAAATCCGCAACATTCTATTTTGAATAACTTTGGCGCCGGTCGACGAATACTCGCGAATTTTTCAAAATAGGTGGGGCGCTACGCTCCGCTCCTACCCTGAAAGTCTCGGGGGGATTCGTCAAGCGGGGGCTGAGATAAAAGGGGGGTCCCAAAACGCGTTTTTCCCATGCATTTTTCCATAGGACCTTTAGACAGGGCTACAGCCCGAACGGCTGAACAGAATTACTAGAAATTTGGCAGAGAGGTAGTCCTCAGGTCAAGGAAGTGCCTTTTGTAGGTTTGGTGTAAATCTGTTCAGTAGATTCTGAGAAAATAGCCTTTAAATCAATATATATATCTGAGCCAGCTTACGGTGCGCTTACGGTACGCTTACCGTACGCGTACGGTGGCGTGCGCGAGCGCGATTCTGATTGGCTCTTAGATCTAAGTAAACATTCGAATCGGCCGAAACCAGGAAGCGGCGGCCGCCATTTTCTCTCTCGCACTGAGAGTGATTTTTAAAATATAAAGCCCAAAAACATGTAAAGGGGCTGTTTAGACAGCTCCCACACACATAGCCATGTTGAGGGAGTCCCCAAAGATCCCCCAAGGCCAAAAATGGAATTTTTATTTTTTCGGTAATTTTGCCGATTACGCGTACGGTAAATTTTTTTTTAAAAAAAACATTATCCACAATCTCTCCACCCCGTGTGCAATTGGTCCCCGAACGGCACCAATTGTGCATGGCTTATTACACCTGAGATAAACTAAAATATTTAAAAAAAAATAATAAAAAAAAGAAATTATCCACACTCTCTCCACCCCGTGTGCAAATGGTGCCCGAAGGGCACCATTTGTGCATGGCTTATAAAATTTACGAAAAATTACAATATTACCTTTCAAAACGAAGTGCATCATATGTCCTCCATGTGCGCACGGTGCGCGAAGCGCATCGTGCGTACATGGCCCATCTAGCGCAACGTGGGCACGCGGTGCGCGTAGCGCACCGCGTGCCCACCGTGCGTGCACGGCACTAACTGCGTAAAGTGGGCGCGCGGTGCGCGAAGCGCACCGCGTGCTCACTGTGCACGCACGGTGCGCGAAGCGCACCGTGCGCGCACGGAACGAACTGCGTTAAGTGGGCGCGCACGCCACGAATGGCGTAAAGTAACTTAGCATTTAAAAAACCGTACAAATTCACTGAAAAAACCATAGGTTTCACACACGTTATAGTTAGGAATTAGCATTTAAAAAACCTTGCAAATTCACTGAAAAAACCATAGGTTTCACACATGTTATAGTTAGCGGAAATTTTACTGATAAAAAACCAATGAAATTCCCCCGTTATAGTTAGTGCAGGCAACTATAACTCACGCGACCGCAATCTTCTGCTGATGACATGTGTCTTTATGAAAAAAAAATATTTGTAATATATGTATAGCTAAAAATGTATGGAAGAAGACATGGGCAAATAAGTGTCTAAATACAGTATTAGCATCAGCAGAGGATTGCGGTCGCGTGAGTTATAGTTGCCTGCACTAACTATAACGGGGAAATTTCATTGGTTTTTTATCAGTAAAATTTCCGCTAACTATAACATGTGTGAAACCTATGGTTTTTTCAGTGAATATATATATATATATATATGAGCAACATCCAGCTCTCACAGAAACATCCATGTAAACAGGCACGGACTTCAGGCTGTCAGGATACGGCATTAGTTTAATGTCATAGGTCACCCTCAACCCATGAGACAAGACATATTAATATATATTTATGTATATATATATATGTATATATATATATATATATGTTCGTTCATTTGCTGTCAGAGCAGTCCCATTGCCTGCGACGTTGGTGCCGTCAGTGGCAGCAGCAGCCACCGTGATATATTCCAAAGTCCTTATTCCATGAAAAATTTCGGCGAATAATGGGACAGCACACCAGGAAACGGCACAAAACTTTATTGTGCGCTAGCTATTAAAGGACGACGCATTTCGGCGTTTGCCTTTGTCCTAGCGCACAATAAAGTTTTGTGCCGTTTCCTGGTGTGCTGTCCCATTATTCGCCGAAATTTTTCATGGAATAAGGACTTTGGAATATATATATATATACATATATATTTTGTTTTCCAATGTGCTTTGCGCTTGGGAGGTCACTCGACAGCACCTAGTGACATGCAGCTCCCCCTTATGGCACACATTTAATCCTTCTTGCCGACGCGTTTCGGGGCACCAGCCCCTTCTTCCTGGGCAGCAGGGCACGTAGTGAAAAGATACCTCTCTGTTCGCTTGGTCATTTTATTCATCAAGTATGACACACCCCCAGTGGGCGTGTAATGATTGCATTGTGGGACATTGAGTCCGAGATAAGAAGAGAGCATCATGTGTATATCCTTGAGTAAGGTCACAAACTGTGTCTTGCATTAAAGAGTCATTATGAACCTTGGAAGGTAGCGATTCACTCGGAGGAGCTAATTAGCATATGGCGCTGTACTTGCAGTCTTCCAACAGTTCGGAACTGAAGTCACACACGCTGGTTGTTAAAGATCCCTCTCCAGCCTGTGTTGGTGCTCCTCCCCACGGCCAGCCGCCGTGTAAAATTTTGTTTTCCAATGTGCTTTGCGCTTGGAAGGTCACTCGACAGCACCTAGTGACATGTAGCTCCCCCTTATGGCACGCATTTAATCCTTCTTGCCGACGCGTTTCGGGGCACCAGCCCCTTCTTCCTGGGCAGCAGGGCACGTAGTGAAAAGATGCATCTCTGTTCGCCTGGTCATTTTATTCATCAAGTATGACACACCCCCAGTGGGCGTGTAATGATTGCATTGTGGGACATTGAGTCCGAGATAAGAAGAGAGCATCATGTGTATATCCTTGAGTAAGGTCACAAACTGTGTCTTGCATTAAAGAGTCATTATGAACCTTGGTAGGTAGCGATTCACTCGGAGGAGCTAATTAGCATATGGCGCTGTACTTGCAGTCTTCCAACAGTTCGGAACTGAAGTCACACACGCTGGTTGTTAAAGATCCCTCTCCAGCCTGTGTTGGTGCTCCTCCCCACGGCCACCCGCCGCGTAAAATTTTGTTTTCCAATGTGCTTTGCGCTTGGGAGGTCACTCGACAGCACCTAGTGACATGCAGCTCCCCCTTATGGCACGCATTTAATCCTTCTTGCCAACGCGTTTCGGGGCACCAGCCCCTTCTTCCTGGGCAGCAGGGCACGTAGTGAAAAGATGCATCTCTGTTCGCTTGGTCATTTTATTCGTCAAGTATGACACACCCCCAGTGGGCGTGTAATGATTGCATTGTGGGACATTGAGTCCGAGATAATAAGAGAGCATCATGTGTATATCCTTGAGTAAGGTCACAAACTGTGTCTTGCATTAAAGAGTCATTATGAACCTTGGTAGGTAGCGATTCACTCAGAGGAGCTAATTAGCATATGGCGCTGTACTTGCAGTCTTCCAACAGTTCGGAACTGAAGTCACACACGCTGGTTGTTAAAGATCCCTCTCCAGCCTGTGTTGGTGCTCCTCCCCACGGCCAGCCGCCGTGTAAAATTTTGTTTTCCA